>NC_091625.1:0-6157 GCF_027580195.1 Bos mutus | reverse complement strand
TATATACAGCTTTTGAAATTCTGTGAGTCTTTCTCTCTCTTTTCATTTCTTAAACCTACATTATTTTTCTACATTTATTATTTGCTTCATTTTCCTACTGTTCTTTCTCCCTTGGCTCAGTTCTGTCTCAACTCTTTGCACTCCCATGAACTGCAGCACACCAGGCTCTCCCTGTCCATCATCACCCTGGAGCTTGCTCAAACCCATGTCCATTGAGCTCTGGTGATGCCCCAATCATCTCTGGCATCCCCATCGTCCCCTTCTCCCCTCCTGCCTTCAATCTTGCCAGCATCAGGGTCTTTCTAAATGAGTCAGCTCTTCCCATCACGTACAAAGTATTGAGTTTCAGCTTCAACATCAGTCCTTCCATGAATATTCAGGACTGGATTTCCTTTAGGATGGACTGGTTGGATTGTTTGCAAGCCTAGGTGGTTCTATTCTGTATGTAGTGTATATATATATATATATATATATATATATATATATATATATATATATATATATATATATATATATAATTTTTTTCCCTTTGTTCACTAAATAATCAATCTATTGTAATTTAATTTTGCTGGAATGTTTTGACTTTGCTGGTAAGGTGCACATGTGTCTATTCAGTCATACTTTTACCTTGGTGATAAAACTCGCTTCTACATTGATTTTTACAGTTTTGGAGGATTCTTGTTTTCCATTTATTTTTGATTTTACTATTTTCTATTTTTATTGTTTTAAATTTTAATTTTTAAACTCATTATATTTATTCCATTGTTTGCCTTCCTCTGTTCTTGTCCCCTGCAGTTAAACTTAAACAAACCTTGTTCATCTGCCTCTATTGAACCTGTATATCTATTCTTTCTTTCTTTCTTTCCCTTCCCTTTCCTCTCAACATTTTGTTAGTTTTATTTTCAGTGTTTATTCTACATGGGACTTTGTTTTGATTTTTCCTGTTTGTGCACTCTGTTACTTTGTGCTTAACTGGTAGATATCATTTTTGGCTTCAGCTTACAGGTCAGTCATTGTAGTTTATTTTGTTGAACTGTTTGGATTTTATGATGGTTGTATGTGGAGAGTTCCTACATATTGGAATATATGTGTATATTCCTTTATTTTAATTATTATTTAGTGGATAGCACCAAGCATTTGTCAGGGGGGTTCCCCTTGCTTCTCTCTCTTTTTTTTTTTTTGACATTTATTTTAATCTAAATTAATGCCATAACAAACTACCTGTTGTAACGGTGTTCCTACAATGATCCAGCACTGAGCATTTGGAGGGGAGCACTCACTCCAAGACTTAGCACAACTGAGAACTTTAACCTTAGGGAGAATAATACTGAGAACTTCACTTCACGCAAATTCAAACTACTTGGAATACAAGACTTAGAATCACTAACTACCAATTGTGATAATTCACCT
Source organism: Bos mutus (assembly GCF_027580195.1). Lineage (NCBI taxonomy): Eukaryota > Metazoa > Chordata > Mammalia > Artiodactyla > Bovidae > Bos > Bos mutus. The sequence goes on along the minus strand of NC_091625.1, from coordinate 4,747 downwards.
TGTGTGTAGGGGACACTCTATCTAAATAGCAATAGGATGTAATAGAACTTCTGCTTGCCAGTAGATAGGATTACCTTTCACCTCAAAGCCTTGTATATCAGAAGGAAAAAGAAAGAAGAAAATAAAACTCAGTACTAATTCCTACCAATGTAAAGTTTATACAAACTATTAATTAAATTAGAGGTAGAAATCTAAAAGAGTTAGGAATGTAAATTTCTAAGGTAAAAGGAGACTCAAATACAATAAGATCTTTTTTTAAAATGAAGAAATGACAAAGAAATGCTAAAACAAAGGGAATAAATTGACACAGAAATTTAAAAATAAATGAAGAGGAAATAGGTAAACTGCTTGGAAATTATTCCAGACTGAGGTAGCATGATTAAAAATTTTTAAATGACATGAGATAATGTAAGAATTCAATACGAGTAAACTTTTGTGTTGGAATTGAAGAATAAGCAAAAAATAAATTTGAAAATAAATAGAGAGACAAAATAAATTACATTGAAATTAAAAATACTAGAAAGAATCAAGAGTAAGTATCTAAACGTAGAAAATGAATCAGTGTGCCTGTTAGAAAGACAAAATGGTGAAACAACTATGAAGGCAGAATAAAGCTGCAAGAATGGAAAGAACTGGAGGATAGTTCAGAGACCTTTTGGACAATGTTAAATGCACCAAGATTCAAATGATAGGGCCCTAAGAAGAGAGAAAATAAAGCGGTATGAGAAAAGCTGAGGAGATTGTATTGAAAAAAACTCTAACAGGGAAAAGGAAATAGCTAATCAAGTCCAAGAGGTGCCAAGAGTCTCATTTGTGATAAACCCAAGGAGAAATACAGCCTAGACATATACTAAGCAAATCATGAAGATGAAACACAAAGAAAGAATATTAAAAGTAGTGTTAAAAGTAAGAAGTAATATCCAATGAAAATCCCATATGTTTCACAGCTGATCTTTCAACAGAAACTTGCAGGCCAGAAGAGAATGGCATGCCGGGATGTAAAGCACTGAAAGAGAAAATCTACAGCAAAGATTACTGTATTTTGCAAGGATCTCCTTCAAAATTGATGGAGAAATCAAAGCTTTTTCAGATGAGCCAAAGGTAAGAGAATTTTTACTACAAACCAGCTTTACAACAAATGGTGGAGGGACTTAGATAGTCAAGAAATAAAGAGAAGAAAAAGAAATACAAGAGAACAAAACTAGACTCCCAAACAATTAAGAAAAATGGCAATAGGAGCACTGCTGCTGCTGCTAAGTCGCCTAGTCCTGTCCGACTTGTGCGACTCCCAGAGACGGCAGCCCACCAGGCTGCCCCTGCCCCTGGGATTCTCCAGGCAAGAACACTGGGGGGGGCTGCCATTTTTCCCAATGCATGAAAGTGAAAAGTGAAAGTGAAGTTGCTCTGTCATGTCGAACTTCAGGTGACCTGATGGACTGCAGCCTACCAGGCTCCTCCGTCCATGGGATTTTCTAGGCAAGAGTACTGGAGAGGAAAGACTGTTCTCCCAATAGGAGAACTGAAAATGTCAATAATTATTCTAAATATAAATGGATTAAATGTTCCAAATTCCTGAGATTCGACTAGCTCACATGGATAGAAAATGTTCTTGCTTAAAAATTCACTCAAGCTAGGCAGAGTAGTACATGGCAGCCATAGTAAAAACACATGTAAAAATGACTTAGATAAACAGATGAACAAGAGACCAAATTGCAAACAAGTTGGATCATAGCTGGCAGAGGACACCAGAAAAACATCTAGCTGTTTCATTGACTGGAAAGGAAAACAAATCACAATGAACTGTGACCAAAGCAGAAAGAGACGGGATACTTGCCACAGGTTCTCTGCAAACCTATATGCAGGTCAAGAAGGCAACCAGGAGAACTAGAAATGGAACAATGGCCTGGTCCCCCATGAGAAGGATTTTCCATCAAACTGTTTTTTTTTACCCAGCTAATTTAACTTATATTCAGAGTCCTTTCCCCAAAATGCCTGGCTGGATGAATCACAAGCTGAATCAAGAGAAGGAAATCAATAACCATAGATATGCAGATTTTCACCATAATGGCAGAAAGTGAAGAGAACTAAAGAGCCTTTTGATGAAGGTGCAAGAGGAGAGTGAAAATTATGGCTTTTAACTCAAATTTTCAAAAAACTAAGATTGGTTTTCTGTCCCATTTTTCTGAAAAATATCTGGGGAAACTTTATTTCTGGGGTCTTTAAAGTTCCTGTGGATGGCGCATTTAAACATGAAATTAAAAGACGCTTGCTCTGAAGAAAACTGATTTTCAACAGTGTATTAAAAGGAGAGACAACACTTTGCCAACAAAGGTCTGTAGTGTGTTTAGCTAACTGCATTGAAATTTTGCAGTAGTTTTTTAAATAGGATTCACCAATATTATTTATTTGCTTGTTTTCCTTTCCTTAGGAATGACTCAACTGAAATAAGCAGACCTCTGAATTGTCCTCTAAAGCAAGCAAAGAGATTGTGCTAGGTAGAATCCTGGAAGATCATTGAAGGGAAGAGAGAAGAAAAAATAAATAATAAAAGGCCACTTGGATGTTAGGTAATAGACATAGGCAAAGACACAGATTACTGGGTTTGATTGATAGATTTAAAGAAACCTGGTTGGAAAAAGAATGAGATGGTTGGAAATGGCATCACTGAACTGATGGGAGGTATGAATTTTAGATACAGGTTTTTCAAAATCAACCTTGTCTGGCATTTAAAATTATTTATTATTTTTTCCAGCTAGTTTTTTTTTTTTTTTTTAATACTGAACAGCAACCTTTTGGACCCTGCTCCATGAATTGTCATGGTGTAAAGAGTTCTATCCTGAACTTTCCTACTCCCTCCCTGTGGAAACATCTGGGTCATCCCAGTACACCAGACCTTCAGGTCTGATATCTGCATCAAACCTGTCCTTTCACAATTTGCTTTTTTATATGATATTATATGTTTCAAATGCCATTCTCCCAAATCATCCAAGACTTCTCTCTCCTAAGAGGATAAACACTGTTCCTATACATCAAGTTTGCTGTCTCTGCATCCAGGGTTACTATTTACTTCATCTTGATAAATTCCATGTTCCTACTGTACTTGGTGCAGACTTTCCTTTTCTTTCTTTCTGTAGATCTTTATAATAGGTCCAGTTTTTCCACTTCATTAGAACTGATGTTAAATGAGCTTTTTGTTAATGGCTGAGTAATACTTAACTGTGTATATGTAACACACATCCTTATACATTGATCTTGAACCAGGAAAAATAAAATTAATGTCCTTGAGAAATTAAAAAATACCAATGAACATTGTGTAGTCTCTTCTAAACTCATGTCCATTGAGTCAGTGATGCCATCCAGCCATCTCATCCTCTGTCATCCCTCCTCCTCCTGCCCCCAATCCTTCCCAGCATCAGGTCTTTCAAATGAGTGTCCAAGGGACTTCAAGAGTCTTCCAACACCACAGTTCAAAAGCATCAATTCAATTTTTGTGCTCAGCCTTCTTCACAGTCCAACTCTCATCCATACATGACCACTGAAAAACCATAGCCTTGACTAGATGGACCTTGTTGGCAAAGTAATGTTCTGCTTTTGAATATGCTATCTAGGTTGGTCATAACTTTCCTTCCAAGGAGTAAGCTGCCTTTTAATTTCATGGCTGCAGTCACCATCTGCAGTGATTTTGGAGCCCAGAAAATAAAGTCTGACACTGTTTCACTGTTTCTTATTTCTATTTATTTTTTTTTTATTCCTTCCAATTTTATTTTATTTTTAAACTGTATATAATTGGTTAGTTTTACAACACTAAAATGAATACCCACAGGTATGTGGCGTATGTGTTCCCATCCTGAACCTCCTCCCTATCCTCCCTCCCTATCTCATTCTCAGGATTGTCCTAGTGCACTGGCCTGCAATTGTCTCATGCACTCAAACCTGACTGGCCTTCTATTTCACATATGGTAATATGTATGCTCCGCTTCTATTCCAAATCATCATCTCACCCCTAGCTTCTTCCATAGAATCAAAAGTCTGCTATTTATATCCTGAGCCTTTCATTTCCTCTCATGCTGTAGGGTCCTCACACATCTTCTAAATTTATATATATATAATATAGATATATATGGCAAAGGTACATATATATATATGTTAATATAGTGTATGGATGTTTTTCTTCTGATTTTGCATCACTCTTGTATCATAGGATCCAGTCATTTACCTCACTAGAAACTGATCTCAAATGCACTTTAAATAGCTGAGTAATATTCCATTCTGTATATGTACTAAAGCTTTACTATCCATTCATCTGCTCATGGATATCTAGGTAGCTTCCATGTCCTAAACATGAAAACACTGCTGTGATGATGAATACTAGAGACGTGTTCTTTCAACCTGGTTTCAGTGATGCCCTAGCAGTGGTTTCCTGGTCACATGACAGTACTAGTTCCAGCTTTTTAGGAATCTACAAGCCCCATACTGGCTGTACTTAGTTTGCATTGCCTCCAACACTGTAAGAGGATTCTTCTTCTGCAGTCTGTTACATGTATTGTTTGTCAGCTTTTGATAACAGCCATTCTGACAGGTGAGATGGTACAAATTGTCTTGATTTCATTCTGTGATAATGAGTGATGTTGAGCATCTTTTCATGTGTTTTAACCATCTGTATGTCTCTTGAGAACTGTCTGTTTAGTTCTTCAGCCTAATTTTGATTGGGCCATTAATTTTTCTGGTATTGAGTTGCATGAGCTTC